>NC_137073.1:66024161-66067732 GCF_951640355.1 Cnephaeus nilssonii | reverse complement strand
GAGAAAATTGGGGATGACTGATTGAAGTAGCAGTGTGTGTCCCCCAAGTCTGACTTCTCTTTCTAGCCCTCATACTATGAAAGACACTAAAGGTTCTACTGGGGACACTTAGGTTCTAAGGAACCTACTTTGAGAAACTTTTTAATAAAGAAATGAAAAATTAAATTCTTTATTCTTTTGTTAACCCATCTTCTGTGGGGTTGGGTCGGGGGGGCCGGGGGGTGGGAAACACTGCCCAAGGTAGACCAGCAGTTTCCTCAGTTTGTAGAAATGTGGAATTACATTAAGGAAGTTTCAGTTATACTTCAAGACGAGACAGTCTTGTTTCTTTCACCTTTTCTTGAGATATGGAGTCTATCATTGATAATTTCAAGATTGAAAGTTTATGCTCATAAGAAAATAGTAAATAGATGGTCAATCTCTAGTGGGAAATGTGGAGGATGTTTGATGATTCCAGATTAGTGTATTTCCACTTCAAATAAATTTGGTAAGTTAATCAACTGCTCAGTTTATTCCTTCATCAAGCAAATAATTAATGAACATTTCTTTTGTGCCAAATGCTGCACTAGTCACTTGTAATATAGAGACAACAAAAATGACAACTTTTCTGCTGTCCTAGGATTTTCAATTTATCAGGGGACATAGGTGACTTATCTATCTATATATGTATATATAATAGAGAAATATGCTAATTAACCGGGACTCTGTAACGGGTCAACTGAATAGGAGGAGGTTGTGCGTGCAGCGTCGGGAGCGGGGCGGCAGGGGCCTCTGTGTGCCTGCGCTGGGGGAGGGCCCGATCAGCAGCGGCCACGGCTGCTTCAAGGGCCTGAGAGGGAGGCAGGGCCAGACTGGAAGTGGCCGCAGCTGCTGCGGAGCCCGGGGAGTGAGGCAGGGAGGGATTGGCAGCTGCCGAGGCTGCTGTGGGGCCCGGGGGAGTGAGGCAGGACCTGACTGGCGTTCAAGGGTGGGTGGCACCACGCAATTTTGAATCGTGCAGTGGGCTCCTAGTATTAAATAAATATAAAATAATTATTTCATTATATTTGTAATGTTTTGTTAAAAAGTATAGTAGCTATAGAATACTTAAAAGTTTCTACATGTAATGTGTATATGTATCTAGATATATAGAAAACTAAATAATCTAATGTATTTAATTTATAAAATCCTAACACATTTAGCACTCTGGGAGACCTAGAGCCCACTGGTCCAGAATAAGGTCTGAAGTCCTCAATATAACAGCCAAGGCCTTTGTGATCAGTCTCTAATCCATTTTCTTTTATTACTTTCCCGCCTACTCATACTGGATTGATCCCCTGGATGCCATTTATTGGCATGCTATGTTCTATTCCATTCCCAAAATGGTCTAGCTCTTTTTTCCTCTCTGCCTGAGACTTCCTTTCTTATTTCTTTCTACCAAATGATTCCCCATTTTGAACTATTTCCTAATTTAAATTCTTATTAGTTCATACAACTCCATGAATTCTTCACTGAAATTGCATAGCATTTAATCATGCATTACTCTGGAATTATTTGATTTTATATTTCAGACACTCACTCATTCAATAAGTGCCTATTGTGTGCCAGCAATGAGAAAATATATCTTAAATATATCTCTGCTTTAATGGCACTTGCATTTTATTTCTTTGGTGAAATTTAGTTCCCAAAGAGTAAGATTGTATTTATGTTCTTTTGAATTGTACCCACTTCAAAACAAACAAGATGCCTTGAATTTGACAATTGATGTATAAAAATTGGTGAATGTGTGAAATAGTTTCATTTACTCATTACATTAAATACTGCTATAGTGTTAATCCTTCTAAGCAGCTATACTTCTTCCTATTATTTTCTATATGTCTGGATTAAAACAACTGAAGAATTTACCTTATGAAATAGATGCTGAGTTCATTTGTACACATCTGCACATATAATAACTAAATTATAAGAATGAAAGTACATTGAAAAAACAATATATGTAAAAAGAAGGCATCCTTGTCTTAATTAATATTATTGTTTTAAGTTGACCGACATATAAATATATAAGGCAAAGTATTTCTTGAAAGCCATCAGTAGTTCAGTAATCTCAATTCTCCACTTTATGATGTATCTATATACTAACGCTCAGAGATTTCTCTATCAAGGCTGGTTCCTCTGAATGCCCAATAGAAAGAAAAAAGAATAGAAAGGAGAAGTAGAAACATCAAGTTTTGCTTAGCTCTGTTGGCAAATTTCCATGATGTCAGCCCAGTTTTCTTTTTGTTCCAAAGCAGAGGTTGATGGGCTTCTTTGTTTTCCGTTTGTTTGTTTGACATCAGTTCTTAATCATGAGTCTGATGGTCTAAATACATAGAGCATCAGATTACCTGGCTCCAGTTGTAAAGCAGATTTTTGAAGACAGAATTGTATGTCTTTGTTTTCTTTGCAGTGGATAGGTGGGTCTGAGTTGCAGTCTGACTGGGCTCCTGAAAACAGTACTGAGACGCTATCTATAAATAAGCAGTTTTGTTTACAGGAACTGACTGGGGAACTGGACTTGTAGCACCTGTCATTTGGCCAAAGTTGAGAAGTGAGAGGAAGGGGTTTCAGTCATCTATTATAATTCAAATCAGCCAATCTACCTCCAGGCAGGTTAGCTTCTTTTTCTTGTTGTCTTACAGAGACACTCTTTTTCTCATTAATGCACCTTAGAGCTATTTGGCAGCATCCTTTTACCCCCTCCCCCCCACCCGCTTATACCTGGCCTTCTAGTCTTCTAAAGGCATTCAAGGAATTTTAAGAATATATTTCCTTTGCCTAATATGTCAACAAAAGGAGAATGGGTAGGATGAGAAGATCTATATGAGAATAAACTGTCTAGAATTATGAAAATAAATATCTGCAAAGTTTTATATTTCTCCAAAAATTCTTAGTTTGAAATTGCAATTTTGTGGGCTAGTGACAAACTGGAGTCCATATGGAGTTTCTCAATTGGTCTTCTGAGTAGGTGGGATATAAATATCATGACAGCATTTCTGCTGTGTCCCTTTCATGGTCAGGGAAGCTGTTTTTTCTGTCTGGTTGGTCCTTGCATGGTGTGCCATGACAGAAATCATTGGTAAATTTTGTTTCATGAGGTGACGACACTTAGCTAGCAAGTAACTAAAGCCAGACACTTGTTTTCTAAGATGTGTTTTGTAAACCTAAAATGCCATCAGAAGAGGGAGGCCATTCTGTTTCTAATTTAAGGCTCACTAAAAGCTTGCTATTATGGCAAATAAGAAATGAGCAAAGTTTTCTGTGCATTCTGTAAAACATGAAGTAATATAGGTAATAGAAAGAGTGTTTTTGGGAAAAAAGCCGATCATTTTCTCCAAATTTTTAACCATCTAACCCCACATACTAGTTTCATAGCCCACACTGACTAATGGCTGGGAATATCTGTAAGATAAAGAACTAGTACTATATTCTGAGGTGCATGTTCTGGTTTTATTTTAAAGCATGACTACTATTAGGCTTACCCTGATTTTGCTCAGTTACTATGATTCAACCTGTTGATTATCTGCAAAATGCACATGAATAGTTAGAAACTGGTTCGAATGGATACTCAGGGTTAGAGGAATGAAGAAATTGATAGTATACTAGTATAGGACAAAAGGCTAAATAACCATAACTAACATAGTGTATTTCTTTTATTAGAAAGATAGAATTATTTATTTTCTTTCTTAAAAGTGGAAGAGGATTATTTTGCAACTTTCAGAAGGAGCCATCTATCAATGAAAACTACAGAATAATTAGAGACTTATGCACTGCTCTGCTCTTTGCCCCACTTTTATTAGCAATTATAAGGAAGTAGATCTAGAAATAGAGATGCATGATAGCGAGACATCAGTACAGTAACCAGTACTTTCAGACATCACCACAAAAACATACACTCGGGATTTCACAATCCTCTCACATTGGCAATGTCACAATGCTGCCTTGGGCAAGGTTTTCCTTTCCTTTTTGGGTAAAGGAGGGTTCCTTTTTTTCCCTTCACACCAACGTCTATAAATCACTTTTCTTGAAGAACAAACTAAAGTTTCTTGGTTTCAAAATCATACTTGTCATGAGGGGGGAAATCTGCACATGACATTAGAAAGTCAGCTTAATGTGTTTGGCTAGCTACAGCGTGATAAACAACATTGTTCCCTCGTAAACTACTTGAGTCAGTTCAAATATGGAAAGCCTTAAAAACAAATCTAAAATTATCTATACTAATAAAAGGGTAATATACTAATTAGACCAGACATCTTCCGCACGACCTTCCAGACATCCTTGCAGACAAAGCCATGGTGGTGGGGCTGAGGCAGAGGCTGTTAGGGGTGATCAGGCCAGAAGGGGAGAGCAGTTAGGGGGATCAGGCCAGCAGGGGAGAGCAGTTAGGGCGATCAGGCCAGCAGGCAGGTGAGCAGTTAGGAGCCAGTGGTCCTGGATTACGAGAGGGATGTCTGACTGGGATCGGGCCTAAACCAGCAGTCGGACATCCCCTGAGGGGTCCCGGATTAGAGAGGGTACAGGCTGGGCTGAGGGACACCCTCCCACCCCCCATGCATGAATTTCCTGCACTGGGCCTCTAATTTACTGATAATATAATTTACTTAATTCTTTTATATTTACAAAAATATTACTCTGTAGTTTCTTTTTAACTATCTTAAGCCCATGGTGTTATCACTGTATTCACTGAGGTCAGCAAATTTCATCACATGGAAGTCCTCTTTTTGTCAACATATTTTTTTCTTGCCTTCATCACTATAACACTGTCTTGAACTACCCCTCTTCTCCCTAAGTTAACAAATACTGAGTAATACATTCAGCAACTTGATTAATATTTTTAAAAATCCTAAAACATACTCGACTTTCACCTTGAATATTCAGTAGATTTTGTTTTTATACTTGAGTGCAACCCCAATAAAGTGAAAGGGCAAAAAAGTGGTTGCTTTTTGTTTATGGCTAGCAGTAGAATTTTAAAGGAAACTGCCACTAACAAAATTGCTTCTGAAATTAAAGACAATGTCATATATGTGAATGGCCAGGTGTTAGAGCAATAGATGAAATTTCCATCACAATTATCACAGAGAATGAGTTATCTGAAATATTTGATATTCATTGTATTGTTCCAGTTTCCTAATGCTATACTTTGTGAAACTCCCAGATAGTATGCACACAGAACTTGTCCAGTTCTGCTCTTTATGCCCACCATTGATGATACAAGAAATGTGATATTTGTTGTATATTGAAAATCCTGTGTGAGTGTTAATCATAACTAATGGTTTAAATTGCTATTGAGGAATAATATGAGCATAGAACCTGGTACAGAGAAATGTTTAGAAAACTAATTTTTCAATGTCTGAATGAAACATTATATTTGTGCATCTTTCTATATGAGAGTGTTGGTCAATTTCATAATAATGGTACAAGTGACACTTCTCCACCTTCACCCATAACTCCTCTTTCCATGTTTCTGGTTTTAGTGACCAGCTTCATTTACATCAATTCAGGCAGCAAAGCACATTTCACTTAGCAGAGTCCCTTCTATACTTTTACCTTCTGAGGGCAGGTGAGACTGGACAGACAGAGGAATTGGATGACCCATGTGGATGGACAAAGAAATGTGTGTTACTCAGAGTATCTGATATAGTGAAGGCACTCATTGGCATCCATAATGTGTTAATCAGTAAGTGGCTGAGTTCTCATGCCTGCTGCCAACTGAGCCCCACTATGCTATATGTTTTTAAGGATTTATAAACTTTTTAATAAAAATTTTACTTTTAAAAAGCTTTTATAATGAGCATTTGAATGAGACTCTTCCTATCATCTCAGCATTTTAGTTAAAACCTCAAAGCTGAGAAATGGTAAACAACATGATAGTCTAACAAATGAAACAGGTGGCTACCAAACACCATCTCTGAGACTCCCTAAAAAGCAGTCAGATTTGTCCTTTCCATTCACCTCTATCACTCCAACCAGGTTTAAAAAGATAAGACTATATATTCAAGAAGAGGGGTTGAAGTAGTAAAATTTGTGAGAGTAGAAGTGTTTAGCCTGGAGACAAATTACATTTTCTCTCCTCACTCAGTGAAGTAAAAGGAGCGCCAAATAAATTGATCTAAGAGATTAGAAAGGGGATTAACGGGGAGAGCCTGGCATTTCATTTATTGGGTATATATTTGCCTACGCAGTATACAGGCTGATCAGCCCCTTGATGTTATCTGAGTAGATAGAGAGGACAATTGGAGAGATGACAAGGAGAGGGAAGGCAACAGCCATACATACATCCTATACAGACACTATTAGGCAAGACCATGGAGAATTTTTGTGAGTCAGGGAGGTTCCATACAGGTGATCAGACTTGATCTATCTAAAGGTCCCCTACCTAAAAGGCTGGCCTGACAGTTGTGTAAAAGAGGCTATGGTACGGACTTTAGGAGCCAGGAACTAGGGGAGAGATGATTTGTAGGAAGTCATCTGAGGTCATGTAGAGAGAGCATTGCCCATGTCAGGTAAGTCTACCTAACAAACGGCCAGTGTGTACATGATTATCTCAGAGAGGACATCTACAGCCAAGAGTGAACTAACAACAGTTGCTATTAAGTGCTTCTTTCTTCTAAGCCACCTGCTTCTGCTCTAAGTCTGGAGGAGTGAGTGATAGAGATTAGCTTCCCCACTCCTTCCAACATGTCATTCATGCCTAACTTGCCTGGATAGGGTAATTTAGTTTTTGTTGGGCCTTATGCAATTCAGGGAACCCTCTTGGAAAATTAGAATACAGAATTACAAATAAAATATGTACAGACTTTATAAGGGGTCCCTGAATGTTCAGGGCCCTGAAGTTTAATCATTATATTTGCAGGAAATCTAATACTTAAGTGAGTAAGGAAAAAAGTCATGAGATTGATACTTTTAATTAGTAGAAGCTGGACTTTTAAAAGTTCAATATCTATCTATCTATCTATCTATCTATCTATCTATCTATCTATCTACCTACCTACCTATCTACCTACCAACCATCTCTTTCCAGCATCATAGCCATCATTATCATCATAATGTGTGTGATTGGAAATCTAAGTAATTCCCAAGTTGTTGTTAAGAAGCACAGAAAGATTTATCAGGATATATTAAAAGGCAATGGCTAAAGAACAATAAAGTCACTTCCTGATTGTACCCCTAAACCATTTAATATTCTCAGCTCTAATTCTTTATAAAAAAGTAAAGATCAAAAAAGAATGTTTTATAATTACTTAAACCAAACCCATTAGCTGTAAGATAATAATTACATATAAATAATTAATAATAAAAATATGACTTTTGAGTGTAATATCTTGAGTCCTGGGTTGTAATTGTCTGTATCGCTACAGATCACATAACTGTATATCTAGTTACATATGTACTTATACATGTTTGAATTAAATAGATAAAAGAATTAGAGTTACATCAAAAACCCGAGTCCCTAGGTTTAGACAAAGTGCCACAGGAACAAGGCCCTAAAAGTAGATTTTTTTGTTAAGATAGAGGTCTAGATCCATTTTAATTTTGATTTCATACATGGCATACTGACCAGTCTTTTGCTGAACTGTCTTGAGTCCTTGTCAAAATTTCAGTTGTGAATAGAAGTTTTTACTCCTGAAGAAGCTCTACATTTCATTCTAATTAAATAATTAGAGATTGTGACCACCCTATTAATTCACTCCATGCCCAAAGCAGAAAATCTTTTCAAACACATGATATCGGACTAGCTTTGTCTCTTGTTTGTGTATCTATTTATCTCCCTACATGTCAATGGGAACATACAAACCCACAAACAACTTTCCAGGAATGGATGTTTCAGTTTTAGGAGAATTTCTAAGAGCAAATAAATAAAGCATTAGAAATCTGGCTAAAGGCTATCAAAAATGCTCAGATAAATAATATTTAGAAAGTTCATCCATGAGTTTATGTTACCAAGTAACCTATATTGTCTTAAAACTTCATTGAAAACTTGAATAGATAAGCCATCTTCTCAAGGTTGTGGACAAAAAGATTCTCCAAAAGAGTATGCTTTTCTGTTTATATGTCTAGATAACAAAGCAATTAAGGATAAATCTGTTCTTTATAGTTCTTCTGAGTCATCAGAGCTGGCTACATTGCTTGGAACTCAAGATATACTCAAGTATAATTTTTAATCAATCAATGGAAACATCAAATCTATTACCAATGTGATATGTTGTGGAAATTAACTATTATTATTAGGATGAAGAGCAAGAAGGAAAGTTGACTAGGGTGTAGCTCTACTTTTGAAAGTCCATTTTGATAGTCGCCAAAAATTCAAATTAAGTTTATATAACCAAATAACTCCCTAGATATTTAAAGTAGAATTACTCCACCTTAGGTTAAATGAGTATGTGACCAACATGATGAAAATGGAATTAGAGTCCAAGTCTGTGGGATACAAAGTCACCTGCATTTGTACTTCACCACACTGGCATCAGAGCACAGAACTGAGTGATATAGATGTCAATCACTCAGAAGTGACAGCAGCAAGTGACCATTGTGGTCTGCTCTGTTGAGATTATTGATGAGAATGGCACAACATAATGCTACACTCTCTGACCTTTACTTGGAAAGCCATCAGGCTTGTCAGTGTTGGTTTTAAGTCTCTTCCCCCCAAACTCTGGGAGGGTACAGAACATGCTAGTGTTATCAGGGGAACACTCATGCCAGAGGAAGTAACACTCTCAAATAAAAAGAACACATCTAAGTAACAATAGTAGCATCTTCAACTTAAAAGCTTACATTTACCCAAGTAGCACTTTCATCTGGAACAAACAAATAAACAAAAATAAAAAACAACACAAAAATCCTGGAGGATGTTTTTAGTAAGAATCCTGGTTATAGAAAATGCGTCTGCTCTGGGGATTTGAAGCTATAGATTTACCTTAGTGAACATGTTTGGGGGTTTGAGAAGTTCTCTTTTAACAGCCTCACACATGTTAAACTGCCTGCAGCCTCTGATAAATAGATGCTTAATATTAGGCTCTCTTTTTTTGCACCAATACTGCTTGAGATGTTCCTCCTACTCATCAAGGCTTAAAAAAAGTTTTAGGAATTTAAAGTTCTTAAGCCATGTTGAAAATGCAATCAGATAATAGAGTCTAGAAACTCTTCCTCAGCAATAAATCACAAATCCTGTCTTGCATGATTCTTTCTGTTGCCCTGCAAAGCTCTGTGGGTTCATCATATTACCCCAGTTCATCCCCCGCCAAACACTCTTGGTTTACTATCTCTACACTTTCGTCTAATTTATTCATCTTGCAAGTCACTGTCTGATATACTCACATAAAGGGTATTTCCAATTACTCATTGACCATCTTCAAAACATCTTCTACCACCTGAGGTGAAATCCAAGCTAACTCTTTATTTTGATGTTTAATGCACCTTTCTTGCCTTAACCTTTTAGGGAACTCTATGCTCCAGTTAAATTTGTCTCTCTATTGTTTTTCCTATTGATGCCATGATTAATTTTTGGCTTTTGGGTTGTTTCTTCCTCATGCCTTGACCTATTTTCCTCCTTCCTGGGACCTCTACCCAAGTGCACTGCTACCATCATTGCTCAAAGCCCTTCTCAGGTTCATTGTCTCCCTGAAGCCTTTCAGTGTCTCAGAATAGATGTGACCATTCTTCTTTTGAATTCTTCAAATACATAGTTGAAATTATCAACTATTAGTTATCACTCACTTCTTTTATGTTACTCTTATACATCTTATATTTTTCCTGCTAAGCTGTAAATTTCTAAAGTTCTCATACTATGCCTTATTCAACCTGTAGAGCTTAGAATAGGACCCTGGGTTGTAATTGTCTGTATCACTACAGATCACATAACTGTGTATCTAGTTACATATGTACTTATACATATTTGAATTAAATAGATAAAGGAATTAGAGTTACATAAAAAAGAAATGGGTCATGTCTTACTTTATGATGGAGGTGGTGACTTAATTAATTATTTGGCTTCCTTTTCCCAAGTATTAAAAACAGCCCTCAAACTACAATATAAACGAGAGCTTTTTTTTTAAACCAAAAGGTTACAAAGCTTGAACACATGATTCAGAAACCAAAATTAATAATTAAGTCACTCCTGCAGTGACATGTTTTAAATGAAATGCTTTTCTATTTGTTATATCTGCCCAAACGGTAATATTAAGGATGTTTTCCACCTATAACTTTGTCTTATAATGAACTAGAGGCCCAGCATGCACGAAATCATGCTGGAGTAGCTCCTTTGGGCTTGCCTCAGCTGGCTGGCCAACCCACCCACCGCTCGCTGCCCCGCCCTCCACAGCTCCTAGCCCTCCGCCACTTGTAGCTCTCCACCACTAGTAGCTCCCGCCCCGCCCGCAGCAAGAGCCACTGCTTGTTTGGCCATGATGGCATTAAGGCGTGATGGCCATGGGCCTTTTACATAGGAGATTGTGTTGGGAACTTGTGTTCTCCTTCTTTAAAAGAGTATACCAATTTCAACATTTCCTTAGATGGCTTGCTGATGACTTAAGAACATCACTTACAAATTATTTTCCAAGTTAATTTTATAAATCAAAGCTCCTACTGAGAGAAATTACTGTAATTGTTTGGCCATCTTGAGCCTCCAATAAATAGTGCTTGTCAATAAATATTAAACAATCATATAAATATAAAGTTTAAAATATGAATTATACGTGTGCCCTGGGATTTATTATCCTCCTCTCATGATGCCTGGGATATGTAGGCTAAAAGGTCTAGTGCAAATCCCGTATTATTCATTGAGAAATATCCACTGAGGACCATGACTTGAAACTTTTGCAACTCTTGAGGACTTGTATAATGAGGCCATTTTCTTCAGTGTGCCATCTCATGAGAAAAGAAAAAAAAAAAAAGCTGATGTAACTTTAGTGGTGTCTTCAAAAATGTCATCTTCCTTTTGAGTAAGTCCTGGATATAAAATATAGGATCTGAGAAATCAATTTGGGGAATTTGAAACATGAGAATTTGTTTTGTTTTCATCAAATAGTTCAAGAACAAAAGATTAAATAATTAACATTAAAAAAAAGCCACATTCAAAGGGCTGGATTTTGTCCAGGATAGATTGGGCTGTAGAAGAGCTGATGGACATTTCTCAGCTCTCCTTTGGCTGTGTTTCAGAGGCCTACCCACAAGTGGTCAGGGATTCAGAAGTAGATGGACTGCCTTCTTGCTTTTATCATCAATGTGCTGTGACCTTAGTGGTCATTTTTACCAATAGTGCTTCTGTTTGTGTTTAATGATCATGGAATGTGAGAGCACAGTTAGGTTAGTTAGGAGCATGGACTCAGAGCCTGGCTCCCTGGTTTGAGTCACTACTCTGACACCTAATAGTTCTATACTCTGGTACAAGTTGTTCAACCTCTCTGAATCAGTTTCCTCACCTGTAAAATTGGTATAACAGTAATTCCTCTCTCCGAAGGTCATTGTGAAGACTGAATGAGTGAATATTTTTAAAGCATTTAGAACATTGCCTGGCAAGAAGTCAGCAGCATCTGATGTGTTAGTTATTACTTACTCTGCAGTCTCAGTGC
This sequence comes from Cnephaeus nilssonii, assembly GCF_951640355.1. Classification (NCBI taxonomy): domain Eukaryota; kingdom Metazoa; phylum Chordata; class Mammalia; order Chiroptera; family Vespertilionidae; genus Cnephaeus; species Cnephaeus nilssonii. Next base: position 66,056,150 of record NC_137073.1, on the reverse strand, counting down.
CGAACATGGTGGCTGACACAGCACTCAATACATTCTCAATGGCTAATGAGATCTTTATTCATCTAGAAATTATCAAAAGAATAAACTATGGTGGGTTACATGATTTTCAAAATATTAATCTCCTGAATCTACTTTATTTTTTTCTGATTTTATGGTCTGGGTCTGGGTGAACATCAGTGCAGGTTTGAACCTGGATCCCTTCCTGTGAATCTTCTCTGGGCCAAACCCCAAACTCCTGAACTTTGCTCTTCAGAGGGACTGTGAACTTGAGGCACTTCCTAATGCCCGAGTAACCTAAAGCACAGAGACAACCTGAGCTCCCAAGATTTTCTCAAGAAATCATAAGGGTAGGGGTTACCCAGGCTTCATTCTAGGCTCTGTTGCTACTGCTAATGTAAGTGGAACCCCGGGCTGGCATCCAGTTCTGATTTAGCCTAACCTGAACTCATTCAATACAGTTAAAACCCACTAGGTTGGAGAATGAAGCAAGGCAAATACTTCTTTGACTCCTTTTGGCTCCCTCTAAAAGCAGTGCATTATTTTTTCAGTGTCTAATATCACCATTGGCCTTTCCTCCCCTCCCTTCCCTTCCCCTTCCTCTTTCCCCTCTCCCCTCCTCTCTTTTCCTCTCTGCCCACCCCCTTCCCCACTTCTTTCCTTTTTTTCCCCCCAAAGTAGAACTTCAGGCACATTAGAAAGTCTGATCATCTAGCTACTGTTGCTGGTTTTTGTGTGTGTGTGTGTGTTTTGTTTTTGTTTTTTTTTCACAAGGGCTGATGCTCTTAGCTGAGGCCTGTTGTCTAAGTAACAGTGCCCGATCTCCTATGTACATTACTGAGTAATAGTTTCTGAGAGACTGTGGAAAGTATGCAGTATTGGCATAATAGATCAAGACTTTCATCAACATAAAAGGAAAGGAATTACAAGGTACTTGCTGACAGGGAATTGTAGTTTGAGAGGGCACTCAGGGGGCAGATCCACTAAAAGCATTTTGGCACAGTGAAGTGTATTTCCTGGACAGATGTGTTTCATTCGTGATGGAAGGGCCTCGCACTTCTCATGAGTTCTAACATGCCAGTTACAAGTAAGCTGAAGTCATGTTATGTCAGATACCGTTATCACAGGAAGTTCAAGGCTGTCACCCGCTAAAGGTGACATTATTTCAAGAAAACCAGAGCAATCTTCTAAGAAAAAGGCAGTGATCCTATGTTTATTGAGTGTTTTTTTTCCTGTCATCTTGGCAGTCAGATCAGGTTAAAAGCAGCAATATTGGTTTGGTGTGTGTGCCTGTACAGCCCTCGCCATTTTCACACACAACTTCATTTTGCCTATTCCAAGTTCCCCTTATAGATTCCAGGTAGTATTAGTATTATTGACATTCAGAAGGGCTAACTTACAAAAGTGTTGCTTAGAAAGAATGAAGACTTTTTGTCATTCTGTCAGAGAGAAAAGAAAGGATCCTTAATAAAATAAATATTAGCATGTTAGTGAAATCACAAAATATAATATTTTCCGATGGGTCTGAGAAAATGTGGAAGGTGGAAGTTGTTATTTTCCTCCAATTTTCACGCTGCCTACAATTTTTCAGCTGTTTCTCACAGCCGTTATTTCCTTTAGAGCCGAATAAGTAGATTCAGAATTTTCCTTACTCTAGAGAGCCCCTTTTCATCATAAAGTCTAATAAGAAGGCCCAGACATAACTACAGTGTCCCAGACTGCCCTTTACACGAGAAGAAAGGTAAAACGAGCCGATCAAGTAACGAACTACAAATTGATGCAGGCAGTGAGAACAGAAGACTGGTTTTCTGCCCTGTAACGTCTGCATAAAAGTAAAGAATATGGTTAAAAACATTGGCGGCAGCCAGTTACCGGAATAGCTAGCACTTCCAGGAACAAATGCATTCCTAATGAATTTGTGGACACTGCATTTACCGCAACAACGGCAGGTTTTCTCACACATGCATGCCACAGCGCCCGCCTGCACGGGGTTTATTGACCTTCTACAAACACTGATGGAAGAACGGGCTGCCAGAGAGCAAGAGGCAGAGAGCCATCCAAAACATCTTGGAAAGGCCTCTGAGAGAATTTTTTAGTGTTTAGAAGACATACTATTCTTCTCTCTGCCAAAAGTCCTTTTTTTGTTGTTGTTGTTAAAGAATTCAAAGAGTGAAAAAATATATATGGTTTTCTAATGACGTAGTCCTACAATCCCTTCCAAGACCCACAATACCTGCTGAGATTGTGTTTCATTCTAAGGCGGCTCAAGTGTCTTGATTGTAGGATAAACATACATTCTGACTGACTGAGAAAGGCTTTTTTTTCACTGCTCGTTTACACGGTTTTGTAATCTTCCTGTGTACTAAACAGTAAGTCTAGCATGAAGAAGCATCTTTCCACAGGACACAACCTTCCTTAAGCACTAGATTTGGACTTTGGAAGTGATTGGAGAGAGAACACAGTTTTGCTTTGTTTTGTTTTGTTGGTTTTTTTTTTTTTTCCACATCTGGTTCTACCCAGAGGAACCCAAATCATCAAAGAATATTTTAGTCACCTCAAAGTCCCTGGCGGACTCACCATTGGGTACTGATGATGACAAGTTAATAATCCTGATGAATAGAAAACTACAAGTTTCATGTTAGAGGAAAGATTTTTTATGAATCAAAATAATTCTTTTCCTGAGAAGTGTTTTACATTTTTACACTTGATCAAACTGGCTAAGGTTAAAAATTTCAGGCCTAATTAATCAAACATTACCATCTTGTTCTCCTTTATGCAATATATGGCCTCTCTGAAAAATATCTCACTAACTGGAATAATTTCGTTCTTCTGGCAAGTCCTGTAACTAAAACTGACATCCATTTGCCTCTTTCAGGCTTGAAATTAAAGTACAGAGCTCTCCTGCCTAGATCTGTTCTATCTGTGAACAATAACAACCAATGGTGATATTAGATGCTGGGCTCTAGGTAGTTATTCATAGCTGTCATCACCCCCATCCTATTCTCTGCCCCACCCTAAACCAAACAGATAGAGACAATGGTGCCAGAACAAATTGCAATCAAATATGCAATCCCCAAGCAGCTATTCTGTATATAGATCTGGAGCAAATAAATTATACAGCTGCCACAAATGCACATTTATCATTTCATTTACCAGTGATGTTACTGACTCAACTAAAGACCACATCCAGTAAAGCCCTGTTTTAATGACCACCTCCAGACATCAAATTTATGCTGCTCTGGTTGCCTGTAGTTGGTGCTCTGACTATGGAATAAATGGCTCTTTCCTCAAAAGATTGGGTTGACCTGCTGATTTGATAATGCTCCCCAACAGCAGTTAACAGTGGCCACCTAGCTGAGATCAGAAGAGTTGAAACAGGCCTTTATGACAGACAGAAGGGAAGAAGTTATTTATCAAACAATCAAGACTTGAAAGAATCCTAGAATCCTAGATCTGCAAATGGCTAAAGATACTAAACATTATGTCACTCCAAACTTCAATTACATCAGTTCCTGTGTAATTGAAGAGGGATGGTATCTCTTCTTTTCACCCTGGCAACCAACTTAGTGGTCCATTTCTCTTTTCAAAAAATTTTTGTTATTGACATTATTACAGATGTCCCCCATTTTCCCCGACTTAACCCCCTTCCACACAGACAACACTCTCCCCTCCCTGTGGCCCTAACCTCATTGTTGTCTGTGTCCATGGGCTATGCATATATGTTCTTTGGCTATTCTCATCACCTTCTTTCATCCCATTCTCCCCACCCACCTCCCCTCTGGCATCTGTCAATCTGTGCCATGTATCCATGACTCTGGCTCTATTTTGTTCATCAGTTATTTCTTTGCTTGTTGGCATGTAAACCAATGGTAATCAAGGCAAGGGAAAGAATACTGAAGTCCAATGTGAAACTTCTTAATAACTGATTATACGAAAAGAAAAACATACCGGACTGAAAATTATGTAAATAATGTTTTGAGCCTTTACCTTTCAAGGGTATGAGATACCTAAGAAGCATATGACACCTTGAAAGATCCTCCCTTTGTAATATATTTCATTAACTCTAAATTAGTCACCTCTATTCAGAAGTTTTTGTCCAACAATTTGTCCTAACTCTGATTATTGTTTCTTTTGGGAAGTTTTTTGTTTGTTTTTTTAGTATGTAAGCAGTGGGTCCTATTTGTATTATATTTATTTATACTTGTTTATGTTTCTTTAAATTAGTGAATTAACAAAGTTATTATCTAGCCAAATTTTATTGTGGGGGATTTTCTTCTGTAACATTTGCTTGTCTGAAGAGACTGATTGGTATCAGATTACACATAGCCTTGAATGAGATATAAAATGTTTGAACTTTATCTATAATCTACCAAGAAGAATTTTTATAAAGTACTTCTACCTGGGACCTACACCCAAGGTCTCTAATTTTACTGATCTGGAGTGAGGTCTGAGCATTAGTATTTAAAAGTAATGTCTGCCCCGCCCACGTAGCTCAGTGGTTGAAAGTTGACCTATGAACCAGGAGGACAAGATTCAATTCCCTGTGTGGGGCATGCAGGAGGCAGCCAGCCGATCAATGATTCTCTCTCATCATTGATTCTCTCTCATCATTCTATCTCTCTTTGCCTCTCCTTTTCTCTCCGAAATCAATAAAAAATGTATTTTAAAAAATAATTTAAAAATAATCTCTTCATGTATGAATATTGATCAGGGTTCCAGAAAAAATGATTCAAATAGAGACTTGCATGAAGGGACAACTTGCAAAAGTATGAGCAAGTTTAATGCAACAAACCCAGTGTTAAAGAGAAGGTGGCCAGAAATTAGTAACATCTGAAATCCATTTGGTCTCCTAGCAGGAGCTATAGTCACTGGAGGATAAAACTACTAGTAGAGATGTGATTTCCAAACAGAAAAAGGCTAAGAAAAAATACTCTGACCTCTCTGCTCCTGTCCACTTGTCTCCTCTCAAATGCCTCTCATTGGCCGAATCCTGGGAGAAACCAGTGGGCAAGGGGACCCAGATGGTGCACTGTATGGGGTTATCCTCCTGGGGTCCAGGACAAGGTAAAGATGAAGATGTAGGGAAGAGGCAGATGGAAAATAATGATACAACAGGGGACTACTCTACACAGCTAAGTGTGAGAACTGATACTATTCAGGGGTGGGCAAAAGTAGATTTAAAGTAATTAATAAAATAGGTTTACAATAACCAATAAATTAATAATACAAAAAATAAACTGTTTTGCATACTCACAACTGTAAACCTACTTTTTCCCCATCCTTGTATATAGTGTACCAGTATAATAAATGTGTCTCTCATACAAAGATATTTGTAATTATTGAAATAATTCTTATTGATGTTATATTGTGCTCATTTATCAGGCAAGGGAATCCTAGAGCTATGTTAAAACATTCATATATTAGGAGGAAAATATGGACCTTTCCTAATCTTTTTTAACCCTAGCTTACTACAGTGAATGACTTATGGGTCTTTCAATAAGTTTCAAGAATATTTTATTCTTAAATTTGGTATTGACACATCTGTAGATTTCCAAAAAAATCCAAATAATAGTATTCCATGTTATATTTCACTTCTTTATTTTCTGTCTTTTGTTTGCATGTCAACAAAGGATGATTCTATATTAAGAGACATCAATATTGTATATTTAATTTAGGCTGAGTTCTTGTCATCTAGATGAAGGGGTTTCCAAATAAAGAGGGTCATTGTAAACATTCTTAGATTTTTTGGAAAAATGTTCTGTAAGTAAGAATTAGTTTTTAACACTCAGTTTCTGGATATATTAATTTATTTTGCTATCTGTTCTCCTAGGCAAATGGGCTTGTTTATTTATAATTCCTGATACTCAATTCAAACCAATGAAAGTAAAATTTCCCCCTAAATTGGTAGTCATTTAGGACCAATAAAACTACACCAGTACTAACTACTTCATTTTGCCTTGTAGCTCTTTCCCTATATTTTCATGTGGTGACCCATTAATAAAGATTTTTTTTCCTGAAAAAAAGTGAAATTTTCAAAAGATATTTTCTAAATATAGTAGTATTCTATATTTCTCTCTTTAGCCCACCACCTCACTTATACTGCAGAATAAAAGGTAGAAAAATAAATTTTAACTTTAGTGAAATTGTGAATTCTAAGTAAATCACTCAATGATATTTTGAAAGCAACTCCAAAATAGAATAAGGGAAACATGGATGGAGAAACTAAAGGAATTCACTTCAAATAAATCTTAAGTGATGCAAGAATATTTTGTGTGTGTGGATAAGGATATTTTTATATTTATACTTATTTTAAATTGATAGATAAGTCATCAATAAATCTTTAAAGCGTTAGCAACTGGTGCTTATTTCCTCTACTATGAAAAGTCATATTCTTTTGCAGACCTTTTTTTAAGTCTCAGTAAAACCAGTGATGAATTACCCAAATATATTAACTCATTTTGCTTTTGAAAGTAGTAGAATTTTCTTTGCATGCTTTACTCAATTATATTCTACTACAGTTTCTTTGTTATAGTTAAAGTAGACATTAACTTTCCAAGGCACACAGTTCTACTCAACTTTTGCAGAGATGTCTAATTCTGGCACTTTGGAAGGAGTTCTGGTACGAGTTGTTTGGTAGCTCTGAAGGTTCTGTGAGCTAAGGGAAAAATCATCTACGTTACACTAGTTCACATTCCCCTGTCAACCACATTATGGAGAGACTTTACTCTCAGTTTCACACCTTGTCCTACTCCCAGATGAAGGGGACTTCTGAAGAAATGCACAAAATTTCTGGTCTGCCCACGCCTCAAGGAGTAGGTCATAAATAAAATCAGGCAGTGTGATTTTTCTATTGCCCACTTCTAAAGGTTTCCACAGACTTTTGGAATGAAATACTTTACGGCACAGTGTTTATTCTTACTTCATATTTATATTTGCATGATGCTATAAATATGAATTCAAATGCACTTTAAGAAAACTGATGAATAATACCACCCAAACCTTTACATTTTAGTTTTTAGAAGATGTCATAGTCTAAGGTGTAAAATCCAAATGTAATTGGTAGGAGGCAAGAAGTGAAAATGAGTAAAATCTTTTTCTTCTGAAAGAAAAGTCCAAATGATCAAGCTGCTGACAGCCATATCTGTTTGTAGGTTTCATTAAGTGCAAGAAAGTCATGCCAATTTAGTGGGGGTTTTTGATATAGACATACGTAGTGGTTCATCAATCATAGGGTGGTTACACTGTAGGTCATTGCCAATGTAATAAGAGGCCTGAGCCAATCTCAAATTCCAGTTAGAATATTGTTTTGATGGTCCATCTTACAGATACTCAATTCCTAAATGTTAAGCTGGGAATCAGAGAAAGTTTGGGAGTGGCCAGTGGGGGAAAAGTTGGAACGAGAACAGTGATTCATCATTATTTTTCCAGTCTGGGTGAATCACTTTGCTATGATCTTTCTGCACATTCCTCATTCCTCTGTCCCCAACCCTGCCCAGTTCCTTTGCAAAAAAAAAAAAAAAAAAAAATTTATGACATGTTTGATACAGTTGCTTGTGTGTGAAGATCACTGGCTGTGTTACACTGGGACTGAAAACCTTGTTGTCAGTATCACTAGGATGAGTCTGGATACAGAATAAGTTCTTCATTAGAGAGACAAAATATATAACGCCTTAAAGAAGGCAGGTGTGTATTTCTTTCTTTCATATAACTCTGCAGGAGATAATGGTCAGTGTGGAAGCCTGGACATAGTTATCCAGTATCCAGGCTGTTGGGTTGACATTGCTTTATCTCATAGCCTCTATCTCTAAGTCCAAACAAATTTCCCGATCTTGCCTTTTGCCAACCAATGGGAGAAGAAAAAGAAGTGACTAAAATAAATTATTTTTAAAGACAAGATCTGAAAATTGTACTTATTTGTACTCATATCCTACTAAATACAACTTAGTTATAAGATGCCAGTAGCTGGAAAGGATGCTAGGTAATGGAGAAAATAGTTGGGTAACTATTCAGGAAGGGTCTTTTACAAAAGAAAAGAAAAAAAAACAGTAGAAAGGATATGAGAAATTAATAACCTGTACTACAATGACCATATTCTTACCAATAGCTACACTACTATACAGAATAGTATAGAATTGAATTGAATAGCATAATGTAGCATATAGAAGACTGTTAGGTAAAAGAGTTTTTTTAAAAAATAAGGTGAAGTTCTATTGATAGAATAGTGTTCTTTAGTATTTGCACCAGGATAACAATTTTTCTTGGTACACAGCCTTAGGGAATTAAAATATGTGTGAAATAGTCAACATTTATCAAGTATATCAGAGAATATGTGTCCTAAATTTCTAATTTTATTAATGAAGAAGAAAAAAGTTTAGTTTGTTATCTGAATATCTGCTTATTTGGAATTTCTAGAAAATTTGTACAATGTACTTTACTATCTCAATTTTCTGCTATATCTATCATTATGTTATAATAAAATTTTCACTGTGATAGGTCCATACAATACACTTTGTCACTTGTTTTTTCTATCAGTAGAGAATCTTTAATATATTTAACCCTTTGCACTCACTTGCGTTTTTCTCGATTCCTTTATTCTACTCAGGATTTAATTTTTTAAATACCCCAGATTTTACAAAGTACGGCAGTAGAATAAAAAACTGGAGTTTCTTTTCATACAAACTTATTTATTTGGATTTTTTTATATTTAAAATTATTGATACATTCAAAGAGTAATTTTAACCTCCACATCCGAGTGCAAAAGGTTAAGAATGGTAGGTAAATAAAAAGTCTCTCAACATAGTAACCAGTAAAACATTAGTGAAAAGTACATAGTTAGCTGGAATGGAGTAGAATAGTTCATGGCACTTTATCTTTCCAGCTGTTCATTGGTGAGGGCAAGGGGAGTGTGATATTAATGGAGTAAATGGATGGGGGATAGCTTTATAGAAAAAGTAATGATGGCAAGCAATGGAAGCTATAGCACTTGCATCCATTCTCCCAAGCAAGACACTTGGGTGTAATCCTTTGTACCAGCTTTCCCTCAACCTCCAATTACTAAGCCTTGGTGCACAGGCTACCTAAATATCTCAGATCTATTTCTTGCTCTTCTCCCAATGTCATTAGTCTATTTCTAAATATAAATTATTGCAAAGAGGCCCCTAACTAATTTTTCTGCTGCTCATCAAATACATCTGTACCAGCCTGCACACTCCTGCCATAATGCATTCCCCCAAATGCACAGCTGCTCATGTCACCCCCTAAAGCCTTTGAAGGTTCTCTATAATCCTACCTAATAAAATAATAATATGCAAATTGACCGCACCTTCGCTACACCCAAGCCATGCCCACCAGTCAAAGCCACACCTGCCAGCCAATCAGGGCGAGCATGCAAATTACCCAACAAAGATGGCGGCTAATTTGCATATGCTGAGAGAGGGAGGAGTGAAGACTGAAGACAACTTAGAAGGAAGAGGGAGGAAAAGCGGAAAGCAAGGTGGCTGCCAGAGGGAAAGCCTGGGCGGGGCTGAGTGGGGTGGAACGGGGTGGAGCGGGGCGGGCAGCAGTGGCGAGCGGGTGCAGGCGCGGTGGCCGCAAAGGCGGCGGCAGCGGCAGCACCCGTGGCCGCAACAGCCGCTTGCAGGATTTTCCTGCAAATGGGCTACTAGTCTACACTAATAAAAGAGAAAAATGCTAATTGGCCATACCTTCGCTATGCCCACAGCCAATCAGGAGTGATATGCAAATTAAGCCAACAAAGATGAAGGGTAAATTTGCATATGCAGGAGGGGCGGGCTGTGTCTGACACTGCTGCAGGGTCCAGTCCACCACGGGGGACCTGGAAGGCCAGGCGGGCAGCGCCTGACTCCACCAGCTGGGTCAAGGCCGCGTCTGTAACCGGGCAGGCGGGGGTGGGAGTGGGGGGCAGCGCCTACGCCACCTGTGGGGTCCAGGCCGCCATCGGGGTCGGGCAGGCCAGGTGAGCAACACCTGACAGCCACCCATGGGGTCCAGGTCGCCATCAGTAACCGGCACGCCTGGTGGGCGGCCGGATGCCGCCCATGGTGTCCATGCCGCCATCAGGGACCAGGCAGGCATGGCGGGCAGCACCTGTCGCCACCTGTGGGATCCAGGCCACCATCGGGGACCAGGCAGGCATTGCGGGTAGCACCTGTCGCCACCTGCGGGGTCCAGGCTGCCATCGGTAACCGGCATGCCTGGTGGGCAGCACCAGATGCCACCTGCAGTGTCCATGCCTCCATCGGGGACCAGGCAGGCATGGCAGGCAGCACCTGTTGCCACCTGCAGGGTTCAGGTCACCATCAGGGACCTGGCAGGCCTGGGGGGCAGCGCCTGACGCAGTCCGCGGGGTCCAGGCAGCCATCTGAGTCCGGGCAGGCTAGGCGGGCTGAGCCTGACGCTGCCAGCTGGGTCGAGGCCGCCATCGGGGACCCAGGTAGGCGGGGTGGCCAGGGTCTCTGGGATCACTGTCTGCCCCGGGCCGCCTGTGGACACAGGTGGAGCAGGCCGGGGTTGAACATTTTAATGAAAATGGGATGCCTGTGCCCCAGCCCACCACACCAGTCCCTGGCGAGGAGAGGGCAGTGGGCAGTTAGCAGGCACCAGGGCTTGGAAGGGACTGGGAGCAACCTGCAGGCATGCTACCAGGAAGAGGTGCTGAACCATGATGACACAGAGGGCTGGCTGATAGAGGCGCGAAAAGGTGCAGACGAGGCGGCTCTTGCTGGCGCTGAGCTTGAAAAGCGCATCAACAGCCTGATGGACTAAATCGCCTTTCTGAAGAAGATGCATGAAGAGGAGATCGCCAAGCTGCAGGCGCAGATCCAGTACGCTCAGATCTCCATGGAGATGGACATGTTCTCCAAGTCTGAGCTCTCTGCAGCACTCAAGGACATCGGCGCCCGGTAGGAGAAGCTGGCTGCCAAGGACATGCAGAATGCAGAAGAATGGTACAAGAGCTGCTCACCATGCTGACCAAGAGCACTGCCAAGAACACCTACGGGGTGTGAGCCGCCAAGGACGAGGTGTCTGAAAGCCGCCGCCTGCTCAAGGCCAAGACCCTGGAGATCAAAGCATGCTGGGGCATGAACTAAGCTCTGGGAAAGCAGCTGCAAGAGCTGGAGGATAAGCAGAACTCTGATGTTAGTGCTATGCAGGACACAATCAACAAATTAGAAAATGAGTTGAGAACTACAGAGAGTGAAATGGCATGACAATTAAAAGAATAAGTGCTGCAGGACCTCCTCAATGTGGCTTTGGACATTGACATTGCAGCTTACAGGAAACTCTTGGAGGGTGAGGAGACCCAGCTCAGTTTCACCAGCGTGGGAAGCATAGCCAGTGGCTACACCCAGAGTTCCCAGATCTTTGGTCGATCTGCCTTAAGGTGGTTTACAGACCAGCTCCTACTTGATGTCCGCTCGCTCCTTCCCTTCTTAATACACCAGCAACGTCCAGGAGGAGCAGATCGAGGTGGAGGAGACCATTAGGAAGCTAAGGATGAACCCCCCTCTGAAGGAGAAGCTGAAGAGGAGGAGAAGGAGAAGGAAGTGGCTGACGAAGAGGAAGGAGAGGAATAGGAAGAAGGTGCCAAGGAAGAATTTGAGGACGCAAAGGAGGAAGAAGAAGGAGGTGAAGGTGAAGGAGAAGATGCCTGAGAAGCTGAGGATGAGAAGAAAGATGAAGGTGCTGGGGAGGAGCAAGCAACCAAGAAAAGATTGAGCCCTCCTTTCCTTAATTATTTCAGGAATAATCCTCCTGAAACCAGTTCAACCCCGTCACCAACCAAGCTGCTGAGTTCCCGATACTATATGAATTAAGAAGTCAATATATATAACATTCTGAGGTGACTCAGGTTGGACATTAAATGTTGTGCTATGACTTTTCTCCTTATGCAGAGTATCTGTTTGCTTGCAGAATGGCTTCCTGGCTTGCTGCCAGCCTGTGCATGGCACATGCTTATGAGTTCAGGATCTATGACAATGTGAATAATTCAGATGCTTACAATAAAAACACATGGATACATGAATTCACTGATGTTAATGTTAAACTTCATGGAAAAAATAGTCCTTTGAATCTTTGGTGGTTAGAAATTAAAGACCTCAAATCATGTGCAATAAACAGTAAATAAAGTTACATTGAATGACAAAAAAAATACATTAGGGGCCAAGAAATGTTCAAAGAACTGGGGAACCATTCCCAAATCAGGAAGGGAAGTCACAGGGTATATATTATTGCTATGAATACAGTATTTCCTACTACTTACAACATATACAATGTAATGTATTACTTCCTATTGTATGAAGTATGAATTATCATAGAGTAATACTGGTACATGTTATAGTTATGGCAGTATGTCATATCCTATCTATATTAATAAAAGGGTAATATGCTAATGAGACCATGAGACCTTCCAGAAGTCCTTCCAGACAAAGCCATGGTGGCGGGGCCGAGGCAGAGATGGTTAGGGGTGATCAGGCCAGGAGGGGAAGGCAGTTGGGGGTGATCAGGCTGGGGGGGGGCAGTTGGGGGCGAGCAGGCTGGCAGAGGGGATCAGCTGGGGGTGAGCAGGTCGGCAGTGGGGTTCAGTTGGGGGCAATCAGGCCAGCAGGCAGAGTGGTTAGGGGTGATCAAGCAGGCAGGCAGATGAGTGGTTAGGAGCTAGCAGTCCCGGATTGCGAGGGGGTTATCCGACTGCCAGTTTAGGCCCGATCCCACAGGGGTCTCAGATTGGAGAGGATGCAGGCCAGGCTGAGAGAGACACGCCCCCCCCCCATGCACAGATTTCATGCACCGGGCCACTAGTTTTTAGAATAAAATAAAATGTCCTTAGCTCAGCAGAGATGGCCCTACATAATCTCACTTGTGCTACCTATTTAGTTTACCTGCCGCAGCTTCTAAATATGTCCCCTCTAACAATATAAAATGATTTGTCATTCCCTACCGTTGTACATTTCTAGGCCTTGAATAACATCTCCTCTTTGTTTGACTGGCTTTCTTCGTCTTCAAGACGCAGTTTAGATTTCATTTAAAAACATAGGCTTTTCTTTGATAATGTTCTACATCTAACACCAGAGTTCGGTGCCCCTCTTCTGGACACCGAATGATGTCTCTATCATAGCACTTAGTGCACTATAGAGCATGCCGTCACTTCATATTATATTATGTTGGTCTGCTCTAGTCTGTGTGATCCTTGAGGGCATAGACTGTGTCTTTTGTCTCCATCTTCCTCATACCTAGAATATTTATAAAAGTTAATAGGCACTCTTTGAGGAATTGTTTAAAATAATTAGTCGGCCCTAGCCTGTTTGGATGGGTGGATAGAGAGAAGGCCTACAGACCAAAGGGTCCTGGAGTCTATTCACATGTACCTTGGTTGCAGGCTCCTTCCAGGCCCAGGCCCTGGTGGGGACTTGTGTAGAAGGCAACCGATTGATGTGTTTCTCTCATATTTATATTTCTCTCTGTCTTTGCCTCTCTCTTCCACTCTCCCTATAAGTCAATGGAAAAATATCTGTGAGTGAGGATTAACAAAAATAAGCAAATAAATAAATAATAAAAATAAAATAATTAGTATAGTAAGGAAAGAAAATTGTGGTGATATTTTTAAGCCTTGCGAACATTTTTCCTAGATTTAGACAAATTTATTAAATACTTTCTTCATCAAGTTGTGGTGTCAAAGAGATATATTACAGAGTTTCAAGTCCTAGGAACCATACATAACTTGTAGATATTTACCTATTTGAATAATTCTTTATTTTATACGAAAACAAGCAAAAAGTACAGAAAGAAAAAATTATATTATTACTCTGAATTTAAATGAAAGATGTTGAAGATGTTGAATGAGGCTAAAACAAAAATTATTCCCTTGGTACAAATTCCTAAAAGGCATTGTAATTGAGTGTTTGGATCATGTAGCAAGCCATCAGTGAATCAATTAAAGAGCAATGCGAGTGACTATAAGGGCTTTCTTCACTTCCTGTGTTTATATTAGGGGGAAAAAAGCCACATTAGCAACATATTTTCTAATAAAAATTGAAGCTCTATATAAAAGTTCTTTCCCCCAAAAAATATCACATATTTTCTATTTAGAAAATCCATTTCTAAACACTGATGACCCATTTAGAATAATATATAATGTACTGTTTCACTACTGTTCTACAAAATAATTTATACACCCCCCCAGAAATTCACTATAATAAGATTTGGCCCAAGTGAACTATTTTTGCTTCTGAGAACTTTTTACTTTTTTTACTTTCTAATTCTGCCTAGAGTAAAATGTGCTCTTATTAGGGTGAACCAAAATTACCAGGTCATCTAAATAAAACTATTGAATCAATTGGTTTGAGTGAAATTTCTACTAATTCAATTATTTTCTTTCTTCAATTCTGGTTATTTGATAGAACAAATACTTTGTTTTGTTACTAGAACTTACTTAAATTGTCAGTGGATTTAATGTTACCTAGATAGACACAAAGCTCATTTTGCTGGAAGCATTCTAACAAAATTGACAATCAGTTTTACTTCTGTTGTTATTACTGCTCTTTTCCTTAAGAAACAAATATTGAACGGATACTACATATAAATAGTCCTTTCCCCTAAAGAGAACATCTATGGATTAGGAGAAACTTAAGAAGTCAGTACTGCCTTTAATTCTATTGCTTTTAATTCTTGTTTTTTAAAAAGAAAATAGAATTCCTAAAATAACATTGTATGCAAACAAAAAGAAGAAGAATAAAATTCTATTTGGTAGACTAAGGAAACTCATGGGTTGAATGAATTCTTTCCCCTGAATTCTTTATAAACTTCCTCTCTATACCACTTTTAATTTGAAATAAACATTTACAATAGATATTGAAATGGTTCTTTGATATTCTTGAAAACAACCACCCACCTATTTTCCTCTTCCTCTTTCCTTTTACTTCCTCCTCTACTAGGTCTTTTGTTTTCAGATTTCTGATTCAAACAAGAAAATTAATTCAAATACTTTTCTGAGTCTTCCTGAGTCTTCCTTTACTCCCCCCGCCCCTCCCCCCCCCCACCCCCGCCGAAGGAAGGCCTGGAAGTACAGTTAAAATTCCCAATCTAGAAAAATCTTAGTTTATATTTGAAGTTATATTTGGTTTTATTCTTTAAAATATAGTATAGATTCAGGCTTATGAATACTTGAAAAATCTGCTGTAATTTTCATTTGAGGACTTTGGTATAACCGTGCTTTGTACTTTTCAGAATCACCCATGTGTTAGAAAACTCACAATCATTCATTTAGATTTTTTGTTTTTAGTCTTAATGTATGACTAAAGTATTCCTCCCTGACCTTACCCCATGCTGCAGTATTTTGGTCCACTCATTTCAAGTCAAAATTATAAAATACATATTTCTTTTTTCCTTTCCATATATGCATGAGATGCATCTAACTTGGTGTAACACTAATGAAGTAGATAAACCATTTAATTTTAAGACATTTGACTATGAGCAAGACACTGTTGTGTGAACATATTTTGTCAATCATCAGCGCTATAAAAATGCCTGTTATTAGTATTAGTCTTATTAACATTTGAGTATCCTATGGGTGAACACAATTTCTCAAACTTCACTCCTGTACAGACCTTTTCATATAATTCTTTCATTTGTTATTTGGTATCAAACCAGTAAATGGAAAAAAAAAACACACCTGTGTTTGTTTTTCAATGTGAGCAAAAAAAGAAAAAAGAGAGAGAACTCATGGACATAGACAACAGTGTGGTGACTGCGAGGGGATGGTGGTTGGAGGAGGTGGAAGAGGGTACAGAGGAGATAAGTTGTGATGGAAAAATAAAATAAGAATTTAAAAACAAAATGGTAACTTAAATTTTCTAGGTTTATTATATTGCATGTATTGACATTTAAGCAACTCCCTCCTTTGCTGACATAGGATTTCTAGCATCTAAAACGTCTTACCCATTGCATCTTGAAATCTACATGAATATCTCCCAAGAGCTACAAAACATCCTGCCATGTTCTGCTCTGTTATCACTCTCCCATGGGCAGCTCTGCCCAGGAAGTCATGAGAGTAGCCTCTCACTGATGCCAATTGTTTGGTGAATAGCATTTCAGATGATTTAACATTTTTAAAATATAAGCAGAACAGAAAAATAGATAAAGATAAAGACATATATGTGTAAATATGTATAGCTCACCCATGAACAGCAAAAATTTAAATTGCATGAGTTCACTTACAGGTGGATTTTTGTCAATAAAAGCAATAAATGTATTACATTTCCCTTATGATTTTCTTAATAACATTTTATTTTTAAAAATATTTTATTGATTTTTTTACAGAGAGGAAGGGAGAGGGATAGAGAGCTAGAAACATCGATGAGAGAGAAACATCGACCAGCTGCCTCCTGCACACCCCCTAACGGGGGATGTGCCCGCAACCAATGTACATGCCCTTGACCGGAATCGAACCTGGGACCTTTCAGTCCGCAGACCGACGCTCTATCCACTGAGCCAAACCGGTTTTGGCATAACATTTTATTTTCTCTAGCTTACTTTATTGTAAGAATCCTACCTAATAAAAGAGTAATATGCAAATTAACCATCACTCTGCTACACCACAAGCCACGCCCACCAACCACGCCCACCAGCCATTCAGAGCAAGTATGCAAATAAACCCAACCAAGATGGCTACAGCTACAGAGAGCAGGAGGGAGACTTGGGTTTCCCAGGCAATGGAGGAAGCCAAGCTTTCCACCTGCCCTTGCCAGCCTAAGCCTCCACTCAAGGCTACAAAGTTTCAATTATAGAAGGTAAACAAATCCAAACAGAAATGGTGGCAGCCATGGAGCTGGAAAGAGCGGGAGGCTAGGGTTGCCCCCTGCAATGGAAGAAGCAAAGCTTTCCGCACACCCTGGCCGCCCAGGCTTCTGCTTAAGGCTACAAAGTTTCAATTATAGAAGGTACACAAACCCCAAAAGAAATGGCTGCCAGCCACGGAGCGAGCAGGAGGCTTGGCTCCGCTCCAGGCTACAAAGTGTCAATTGTAGAAGGTAAATAAATTCCAGATACCAGGGCCTCTGCTTGGGTCACCAAGGGGCGTGGCTGGCCTGCAAACCACCACAGGCCCCTCACTCAGCCTGCCCCACGCCCCAAGGGAACCCCCACCCTGATCCGGGACACCCTTCAGGGCAAACCAGCTGGCCCCCACCCATGCACCAGGCCTCTATCCTATCTAATAAAAGCGTAATATGCAGATTGACCATCACTCCAACACACAATATGGCTGCCCCCATGTGATCAAAGATCCTGCCCCCATGTGAACACAAGATGGCCACCACAAGATGGCCAGCAGGGGAGGGCAGTTGGGAGGCACCAGGCCTGCAAGGGAGGGCAGTTGAGAGGGACCAGGCCTGCAAGGGAGGGCAGTTGGAGGTGATCAACACTGCAGGGGAGGGCAGTTAGGGGTGACCAGGCCGGCAGAGGAGGGAAGTTGGGGGCAAACAGGCTGGCAGGGGAGCAATTAGACATCAATCAGGCTGGCATGGGAGTGGTTAGGGGGTGATCAGGCTGGCAGGCAGAAGCAGTTAGGGGCAATCAGGAAGGCAGGCAGGTGAGCAGTTGGGAGCCAGCAGTCCTGGATTGTGAGAGGGATGTCCGACTGCCCGTTTAGGCCCGATGGGGATGGGATCGGGCCTAAACGGGCAGTCGGACATACCTCGAGGGGTCCCAGATTGGAGAGGGTGCAGGCTGGGCTGAGGGATACCCCCCTACCCCCATGCACGAATTTCGTGCACCGGGCCTCTAGTACAGTATATAATACATATAACATACAAAATATGTTTTCATCAACTGTTGATGTTATTGGTAAGGCTTCTTGTCAACTATAGGCTATTAGTAGTAGTTAAGTCTTTGGGGAATCAAAAGTTACATGTGATGTTTAACTGTGCGGGGAATTGGCTCCCCCAATGCCTGTGTTGTTCAAGGGTCAACTGTATATATACATAATTTTTTGCTTGTGTATAAGACCCATTTTTTACTCATTTATTGATACAGGTTATATCATGGAATTTTTCTATGTGCTTACATATGTATTTATCTTACAATTATTTTTTGTTTTCTTTGCTAGTTTTTTTAGTTGCATAGTAGTTAAGAAATGGCTAACCATAGCCTGTTCATCTTGTTGGTCATTAATGTATATCTAGTTGTTCCTAGGTGTTTTTGTGTGTGATTATTACAAACAATGCTTTAAGAATCATTCTTATACATATATTACTCTACATTTCATTATGTATAAATTATTAGAAGTGGGATAACTGGACTCGATGGTATCTGCAATTTAAATTTTGATAGATGCTCTGGCCAGGTAGCACAAGTGGTTGGAGTGTTGTACCATACACCAAAAAGTTGCAATTGGTTGTGGGTTCGATCTCCAGTTGGGTCATGGATGAGAGGCAGCCGATTGATGTTTCTCTCTCTCTCTATCTCTCTCCCTCCTTCCCTCTTCCTTTCTCTCTCAAATCAATAAAAACATATCCTTGGGTAAGGTTTAAAAAAATTAAATTTTGATAAATATTTCTGAATTTCTTAAACACAGTGAATAAGAGTTTGTTTTTCTCTACTCCCACCAGCTAAAAGTATCTCTTTTTCTCTCTTCTAACCCCCAATAGATCAATATATCTCACTACTATTGATTACCTTGTCCACCATTCAAAGTATACAAAGACAACTACATTTATTGTTCCACCAACACTTGTGTTTAATTTTTCTGCATATAGAAAAATGTTATTTACAATATTTGGCTCATCATTATGCAATAATTTAACTTTAATCATATTCTGGGTTACTTAAAAGCAAAACATTCACCTCTCTGCTCTTCCAAACTGCAGAGACTAAAGGTATGTGTTCTGTTTTGACACTACTTCTGACAGCAATTAGGCCTCTGAGGTGGGGGTGAAGAGAAGGTCAGTGGAATTTTCCTTCATGTGTGTCTGTTTATTATTGGCGCAAGCTGAGTTCCTGTTATGTAGAAAGCTTGAATAATTCTAAATTTCTCTGATTTTGAACTGGGGCTGTTATAAATTGTTCAGTCCAAAGGTTACCGCAACAACTAACTTAATGAACTTGTGATTCCTTCATCATTCATAATGCTTTTCTAAACCTACCCAAATTCTTGTCCATTCCTAAAGATGAGTACCCTAATTACAGCATGTTTGACCTTACTCTGAGTTTCAGATTCCAAAAACACATGGGCCCTTTAAATGGAACCAGCCAGCAATGAAAGGAGAAACTCTGCACCAGAGTCCTTTTTCAAATAGGAGAGGAGAGGATTCTTACTGCCTCTGCAAATTTTCCTTTACACACTTTATACTTGCTCCTACTCTGCCCATGGGCTTTGCACATGTTCTCTGAAGGTGTTTATCCTCACCCTCCCAGTTAAATGTATTAGCATACATTTTCTACTTCTTAGGGATTATAAAGCAAAAAGAACCGTTACTCATAAAGGAAATGGAAGACTGAGGAGTTTGCCAGCAACTAACACTCTCTCACACACACATACACACACACACACTCACATTCACACTCACACATGCACACCCCTGCACAAAATTATATAGGATATTAAAACTCAAGTGTTCAGGTATTGTTTGGGGAATAACTCTTCACTTTCATTTGTTGATATAAAAAGCATTTATTTACTTTGTCAATCCATGCTATATTGTTACTTAACACTCACTATAATGATGTACTAGATTTCAGACATTCTTCTATCAAAATTGTGACATTTTTCTTATAAAAAATAGAACTTCCAATATTTTAAAAAATTGACTTGCTTTTTTTTACTTAAGTGCATTTACTAGTATTTATAACAAAATATATGTAATTACCCTAAATGAAAAACTAGAATCACTGAAATAAATAGAAGAAAAATGAAATTAAATACTATTATAACAAAACTTTAGTTTTAGCAAGAACTAAATCCAAAGTAAGGTACATGTTGTTTAATTCATTGATGTATAAAAGAATTACAATTTAGGTGTTCTCCCTATAAGGCAGAATGCTAGAAGTGATTCCACCAGACTGGCATTAAAAAAAAATTCTTACTCTATTTACTAACTGATACAACTTTTTGCATATAAAAATAGTGATTTTAATTATTTTTCAAATATTTACACATATGTAAATAGGGTAAAATATGGAAAGTTGCTTGTGTGTTGGCATTTGCAATTACTGTACTGATATATATTTAGACCATATTTTCATTTTATCAGCTCCTCCTCTCCCACAAAAGTCCATAGGTGGTCAGTGGGATATAAATGGAAACATCTAAATTAGAGTTTTTATCACCACTCAGAAATATTATAGCTTCTACATAGGTAACAGATGTAAGAAAAACCTCACCATTTATTACTTATCATTTCCTCCTAGAAGTTTCCCAACTTACTGTTTTGTCCAGATGTGGATTTTGCCTTAAATCCACATTTAAAAGCCCAGATGAAAGAAAAAGAAATACTTGCTATGCTGAAAATTTGAAAGTGGAGAGAGTTAGGAAGAAAGCTACTTTCTTCTCATCCCCAAGTGACCCCGCTATTAGATTGTTCTCAAAAAAGAGAGCCATGTGTTGTTCTTTAAAAGTCAGATACCAATATAAAATATTGCACTGAGCAAAAAAAGCCACTGTGTATTTTGAATTTGTCACAGATTACCAATCTTAAATATACTTGAAAAGTTTTTTTCTTGCCTGACTCAGCAAATACGAATAGTCAGAACCCACAGATAAGAAGAATCACATCAGTCAAATAAATAATCTGTAATATTCTAAACAAGTTTATTGACTCATATTTCAATGGGATTGTTATTTCCATAATGGAGCATCACTAGAAACTTATATTTGGATCTTCATAATCTTACAGAAGTAATCTGCCTACTCTATTTACTTCTTAATCATTCATTTTGCTCATTTTTATGAGACTGAAACAGCCTAGGAACCTCAATATTCCTGTCAAGTGAAACTACAGTATTTATCCAGATATCTTCATACCAGAATTATACAAACTGTATTCATCAAATTAATTGATCAGAGATGACACATATGTTAGCTGGTTCTTGGTATAGTCTTTCAAAAAAAGCAATGATGATATAATCCCCAACTCTTTATACATTTATACATCAACATTTATCCTAATTTTGTTCCATTAAGTAAGTGTATCCATCAAAATTTCCTAGCCTTTCACAATGGAAATAATGGTTATAAAGGTAGTTTGGTGCTACTGTCTTGAATTTCCATCCTCACTCAACCATCTTCCTTTCCTCTCCCCCTGTCTCCCAGTGTTTTTCTTCTCCCTCCCTCTTTGAAGGCCATCACATTTATAGATATGCATTAAATGTTTTCATATGTTTAATACACACACACACATGTGCAGACAAATATAGTTTATATATAATCTACAATATTACTGTAATCTATCTTTTTAAGATTTATGCTATAAGTTTTATACTACAGCTTGCTTTTTTCATTCATCACTATTTTTTGAGATTTACATCCTATATAATAAAAGGGTAATATGCAAATTAACACTAACAGTGGAATGACCAGAATGCCCACTGGACCAGTCACTATGAGGCACACTGATCACCTCTCGGTCCCTTTCCCCAGCCGTCAGGCTCCGATCGCCCAATGGCGAACAGGGAACTGGGGGTGGGTGGCTTCGGGGGCAGGGCCAGCTGCAGGCAGCCAGGGAAGATGGCCCTAATGACAGGCCAGGCCTAGGGACTGTACTCGTGCATGAATTTCATGCACCAGGCCTCTAGTAAATTTATAATAAAAGATGTTATAAATTTTAAATGCTCTATTGTATTCTGTTATATGAATAAAGATTTCTATATTTTTGCTTTACCTATTTGAATATTAAACATTTTTCCTACTTTTTATAGATAACCATGAAAATGTTTAACATATTTAACACTGCCCAAAAGGGTTGCTAACCTTTCCCCAAAATGATATAAGGACTGTAGACTATCATTAACATGATGTTTTGCCTATCTTCCATTTTACTGTTGATTGGCATTTTAACTCAATCTTGTTTTGAAGTCACACCATTAGTTATTATTAGCTATTTTCAGGTTTTACTTGTGTTTATGAATATGCATACTAGTTTCTTTGCTCAATATTTTTTTCTTATATCTTATCCCTACCTTCTGGGTTCCTTTCTTCTTGATGCAGTATTCATTTTCATTTAATTCTTTCTAAGATACAGGTTTTCATAATGTTAACGTCTCTATAATTAAGATGCACTTTACAACTGAGGGCATATTGTAGTTTAATTAACAGCATTTTTCTTTTATGGTGCATATACAACTGATGACCTCTTAAATCCAGTGATATATGGTAGTTCATTTAGTAAGGGTTTATGAGCAGAATAACTCTCAGGCTTTGTATGTCTAAAAGTATCATTATTTCACCTTCACTCATTAATTCTGAGCATGGGAGTATAATTTGACAATCATTTTCCCCTAGCACTTTGAAAACACTATTCCATTTGTTTCTGGTGTCTATTGATGCTGTCAGTTTAATTGTCATTTCTTTGTAAGTAATTTATCTATTCTTTCTCATAGCTTTTAAGAGTGTTAAGACATATATGAATCTGATTTTTCCCTAAGCCTTTTTTTATTTCTGAATACTGGAGACTGTCCTGAAAAAGTGACAGATAAAAATTGAATATTTTAAAAGTGCAACACTTCTGAAGATGATTTTGTCAAAGATGTGGCTGCAGGTAATGGATGACTGAACTACTAGGTGATGTAGGGATTTGAACTTGAGGAGGTTAACAACAACAAAAACAACTGGTTTATGGGCTCCCATGTCCAGCTGAACCAGAAATTGCCAAGATAACGACACAAGGTGTGATAAAGACAAGTATTGAACATTTTTCCTATTGTTATAGATAACCATTAAAATGTTTAACATATTTAACAATGCCCCAAATAATATGACCATAGACTATCATTAAAATGATGGTTTGCCTGTCTTACATGTTATCGTTCATTGTTGAAATGCATAAAATGTTTGAGGAGTTTGTAAAATCAGAGACAAAAGGTAAAGGGAGAAAAAGGTGCTAGAACACTTTGATATGAGCCTGGAAGGTTACATTTTTGTGGAAAAAGAGTAATGGTCTCAGGCAGCTGGAATCTTCATCAAAATAAAACTGGATGCACAGACATATGTGTCTACCTGTTAGTTTTGATTATATAATGTAATTATATGGTGCAAGAAATGTTTATGTCAAATATCTTTCTTCTGTTGACTTGTTGCTTTTTGTGTTGCAAGTATTAGTGGTAGTACATGTGCATGTGCGAGCATGTGTATATGAACTTGTTTACTGATTATTCTTTACTCTAAAAGTGTATAGATATTGTTGTTCAGAATTATAAAAAAATACATTTTTGCTGTAGAACATTTACAAATATAAAACCCAAGCAAACAAATATAATCCTACTACTCTGGGATAAATAATATTAAAAATATTGGTGTATATATTTAGCAATAGGAAGGGCCTTTTCAAACTGTTTTTCATTATTTTATTTCCCTTAATACTAGTCTCAGATATTTTCTTCAGTTACTAGCCTTTCTTCTAAACCATGCTTTGTTATATACTTTGTATATTGTATATGAAGGGTCATGTATTTTTGTGTTGTTTTGTTTTTATCTTTTATCAAGATGTTCTGGTACCATTAGGTACAGTTGACAACTCCAAGTAGGACAGGATATATAAAACTCCATGTCTAGTTTTTCTTTATATAATTTTCATATGACTTAAACGTTTTTCAATATTGTTCAACATTTTTCATAACTGTGATACTCTTAGCTATTCTCCTTTTTTATTTAGATATAACTGATATGTGACATTGTAAAAGTTTCAGGTGTATTACATAATTATTTGATATTTGTATATATTGTGAAATGCTTATAACAACTTTTGTTAATATTACCACCACGCATAATTACAAATATTTTTTTTGTGATGAAATTTCTTAGAACTAGTCACTTAACAACTTTCAAATATAATTTACAGCATTAATTCTAGTTACCACCTGTACATATACACCCCATGAATTATTTATTTTATAATTGGAAGTTTGTACCTTTTGACTACCTTCACCCATCTCATATCTTTCCCACCCCTTTTCCTCCACCTCTGGCAACCACCAATCTGTTCTCTGTATCTATAAGTTTTATTTTATTTTATGTTTTTTTAATATTCCATATATAAGTGACATCATATGGTACTTGTCTGTCTCTGATTTATTTCACAAAGTATATTGCCCACAAGGTCCATCCATGTTGTCACAAATGGCAAGATAGTTCTTTCTAAAACAATGATGAAATAAAATCCTAAATTTTGTCAAACAAAGTGTGTCTTTATCTTTGCAAACTTCATGTTAGTATTGAAAAAATTAAATGACTCTAAGATATTTTAAGGTAAACTATCAATCTTAAGATATTTTAAGGTAAAATATCAATCTTAAATAATTTTTAGCAGGACTTTTTTAGTGGGACTTTAAAATTAATCTCTTTCAATAAATGTGAAGTCATTGTTTTCTCAAAATTAGTTAAACTCCTGCTATAATTTATGATAGTGTAATGGTATTTAAAATTTCTCCTATATAATTTTTTTTTCTGGTGAGACTGCCATGATAGGAAGAAAAATATTGTGAAAGTCCAGTGTGTGCAGCACTGCTCTCAGGGTCTCCCTTAATAAAGCACCCTCTGCCACATAGTTAGGATCCACCTCAACATTCATGTGTGCTAGCTGAACTTGTATCAGTCAATGACAGAGCACTATCGGGAAACTGGACTGCAGCCTTGTTTGCCCAAGGCAGTCCCCACTAATGGTTAAATTTTATTCTGGGGTTACCCATTGTCCCCGCTAAAACTTTGAGTTGGACAGTGGTTTGAGGATCATTTTACTCAAGCCTGCTATTCGCCCCCCTCTTCTTTTACAGGTGTCCTACCTTCCTCACAGTCTAAAAGCCTTCCCTGCCTTTCTGCTCACTCTCCCCTTTATCGTTCATAGGCATTTTCCCCAACAAATTGCTTGCAGTTCTTATTGTCTTCATAAATGCTTCTAGAGGACCCAAACTGATACAGTTTTTATGTACCTGCTTAGTTGTCTACGATTACAGCAGTCTATTTGTTGAAGTGTATGGCTAATACTAATTAATACATTTCATGATTATTTTGCATTCAGTCAAGAAAACTCTCTGAGTACATTAAGCAAATATTGAGAACAAATTAGCATGATGCAAGAATAACAAAAATGAACATTATCTCATCAATAAAGCCCACCTCAACAGTCAGTAAGAAGTATTTTTCAATTGGTAAAAACAGTTTTAACAGGTGTTATTTGTATTAGAACTTTAAAACTACCAACACCAGTCAGTAAGATAATGAACAGGAAACATGATCCAGTCCTGAGGGCTCAGCATCAAGAATTCTCTGGTCACCACTCCAGTTGCCAAACTTTGAGAAGAGACATTAGGAAATCCCATTCACTGTATTCTCAAAATACTAACAATTCCAAAGGTTTTGTGGTCAAGGAACTCCCACTTCCTGTTGACAATTTGAGGAGACTGCATGGGTTTGGCAGCAGAAAATGAGTTCTACATGTAGTCAAATTGCTACCATTATAGTTCTTTGGGAGGTTAAAAATAAACTTCAAATGCCTTCCCACTAAGATACATTTTAAAATACATAAATTTCATCAGAGATCATTTTATTTATAAGTGACGAATATATTTCATTCATTACATATGAAAAGAAAGAAGGGAGTTTCTAGGTGCAATAAACTGAGGCAAGGAATTAGAAGCAGCAGAAACAGGTGAACTTCTTACAAAATCTCTTAGCTCAAAGTGTGAGATAAACCAAGAGCTACTGAACAGATCAACGCTTCAAAAATCTGTTTTCAAACCCATGTTGGAAAAGCAGCAAAAGCACCATCTGGAAAAGTAAAGGTAACCTACTATCCACTTGAGATTTCCTTTCAATTTTATCTAAATCCACATAGGCTCAGTCACTTACCTGCCATGTTCAAGTCAACATTACTTAGATTTTGATCTCTATTTCTCATAGAAAGTAAAAAGAAGCTCATCACTAAAGCAACCTTTATCCTTCAGCTAGCAAGTTGTGGCCTTGTACCTTCATTGCCCACATGTCACTCCTGACCATATCTCCTCCTTCAAGAATTTTCCAATAGACTACTTTAGGAGGGTCTGGGGTGCATAATCTCCACTGTATCTCCATGGACCATATACATTCTCCATAGTAACAATTTGCATGTTCCAAATATTTGCTATGCATCTGTCTCTAGAGACGGTGATGTCAATAAGGACAGGTATCTGTATTCTACTCATTGTTTAGTCGCCAGTACCTTGCCTAGTTCCCAGTTGGCACCTAATGAATGTTTGCTGCATTTAGAGTCACCAAATACTCACTTTTGAACCAGATGGTCCAGATCATGAGCTCTTTTCCTATAAAATTTATTTACAGCAAATAAATATGATCTATTTAAGTAAGTTGCATTGCAATCAGATTTTAATACTCTCCAATGCCAGGTCTTCATTTTGACCTTTTGTACTGACTTGTATTGACTGCAAGAGGGGGCTCCTTGCCTTGCTGGTGCATCAGTGAGGGTGCTTCTTTGAGTACCTACTGCAAATCAAATGGCAGAGTTCTAAATATATATAAGCTCATAAGCCCTGGACGATGTGGCTCAGTTGGTTGGGCATCGTTTCCATGCACAGAAAGGTTGCTGGGTCTATTCCCAGTCAGGCACATGCCCTTCCTCAGTAGGGGGTGTGTAGGAGGCAGACGATCAATGTTTTGCTCTCAAATAGATGTTTCTCTCTCTCTCTCTTCCTTCCCCTCTCTCTAAAAAAGCAATAAAATATTTTTAATGTCTAAAAAAAATTAAATCTAGATGAGCTCATGACCATGTGGGTGGAATGTACCTACACTGAGTAAATGCAAAGGAATTTATTAAAAAATAAGCTTTGAGAAAGTTATTCAATAGTGTTTGTTTTTCTTATAATCTCAAAGTAGACTCAATCTTTCTTTTTAAATCCTGAAATCTCTTGAGGAAAAATATAATTATATTTCAAATTACAAGTTACATAACTTTATAGAAGAAATCAGCTTTGTTTTTTTTCAATGTGGACATTATCTATGAAGTCTCAAATGTGGACATAGGAGCCCTTAGATATTTGTAACAGTAACTTCTTTTAAAAGCTTTGTCCTGTGGTGCTTTAAATGTTTCAAGTTGAGAAATCATGAGAAAGCTCCTTCTTTTAATGATGATATTAAAATTTTATAGCTGTCACCATAGAACAAAAAGCCTTCCTTTAAATATAGTTTTCAAGAAGTCAGTGTCGAAGTATGATGTTCACTTTCTTGGTAGAATAACATCTTTTGCTAAGTTACAAATTCATTTCTGTAGAAAAGCTGTTTTAAATATTCAAATGTATTGAACATTTTGTTTTAATTTCTGTGTCAAATTATTGCATGGAAATAATATTAATAATAACCATAATTATCATGCTTCACATGTTTTCTGCATATACCTAATTTATAAATTATATGTGTTTATAAATTTATGTTTTATAATACTCATGTTAAAACTATAAGTTATTATTAATTCTATTTTAGAGTTGAAAAAGTGGGACTAAAACACTATGATGATGTAAAAATTTCACAGGTAATAAATGACTAAATCAAGATTTGAATCGAGAATTTTGTAAATCCAAAGTCAATGCCCTCAACCCATTACCTAATAACCTGTGGTATTATGTGCAATATGTAAACTATGGACCGAACAGGTTGACTTTGGATCATTAGGAATTGAACATTGAATATGTACATATTTTAAACTACCATTCATTGTTCAAAGACTAAAGATGACTTAATTATTGAAAAATAAAGCCAACTTACTACACTCTACATTGACTGTTCCAAGTAGAACGAAATGCAGAGTATCCTTGCTAGGCTTAAACTGTGCTCATTTCTTTTTTATTCAATAAATTCTTATCAACTGTGCTTGAAAGTTTTGTTGAAATCATGTGTCAACCCTAGTTGATCTGAACTGAAATATAAAAACCTTTCGTGACAAAATAAAAAGCAAGACAGTTCAAAATACAGATTGCAATGGAAATAGGTCTTTGAGGAGAATTGGTCAAAACCAAATAATTTACTCAAAAATAGATAAAGGAAGGTTAATTTTTTTTAAAAAAAGCTGATCAATAATGCAAGTGATAGATGGAATCAATGTAAATGTATTACTCTTGTGGTAGGAAGAGTGAGTTAAATATTAAAATTATTAAACATATATATATATAATAAATGAGTTTAAATTTTTACAATGATGTATATATCTTTAACATTTATTATTATTGTTATTTTTGTTTTTAGCAATGTAGAATTTGGTTTCAGCTTCAATCCAATTTGAAAGGGTCTTTTTTTTTTTTTGCCAAAAAAGAGTGCTTATCAAATATTCTTTATTACTACATTTAGGTGAACCAAGAGATAATTAAGGGTGTTCATCTACAGCAGAGATACAGAAAAATAATCTCCCACCACAGAAAGTAACAGCAAACACAGTGTAGAGTGTATAATAAAATGTCTTCAGCAGTATATTTGATAAAAAATTATGTGATGAAAGTAAGCTTTGAGCAATTGCAAAAAGCAGATACTGAACATGTTCTGTAAATAGAGTATGGGCTCTGAGACAAAGCAAATCCCAGTCACCACTGACCTGGCACAGGAGCTGTATGAGGCACACAGAAGAAAACAAGTGTAACCCACACTCCTGCTATGGCTTTATAACTTCCCATTTCATGATCAAAAACAAAAACAGCTTGCCAGTCACTTCTGAAGAGGGACATCTAGACTCAGTGAGCTTCCTTTACTCTGAAAAGTATGCCAAGAGTTTGATGCCCAGAGAGACTTGGTGGTGTATCTTTTATAACAGAAAAGACTTGTCAGATATATGGGATAAAAGGTTAAAGAAATACATAAGGTGTTATTAAATCACACATTCCTTGTATGTAAAAACGTCTGCTCTTTCTTATTGTTAGTTTGAGACTTCATCTGAATGGGAAGAAATTGAGCTGAATACGTTTACAGGGCATGAGACACTATTTAAAGAGAGGAGAGGCAAACATGAAACTGAAATTTTCATAACAAAGAAAAATATAAAAGAAAATAGTTACCCTTTGTTTAGTCTCTGTTAGAGAACAAATACTCATAATTAAACTGTAACTGGAATCAAAATGTAGTTTGGGATAAACAACCTAAATGGCCTCCAAGATAAATTACAGTACTTATTTCTCTATTGTTGGTTTGTTCTCCTCAGTTTCACCAGAAAGCAGGACTGTGGGGATCTGTATTTGGATGTCACCACTAAGCAGGTTCTTGGATGCCAGCAAGCTTAGCAACTGGTTTGAGTCTGGCCACTTGCTAACCATCTGGAACTACTTCATATTCTCATTACCCAAAGGGAAAAAGAAAAGAAAAGAAAAGAAAAGAAAAGAAAAGAAAAGAAAAGAAAAGAAAAGAAAAGAAAAGAAAAGAAAAGAAAAGAAAAGAAAAGAAAAGAAGGGAGGGGAGGGGGAGGGGAGGGGAGGGGAGGGGAGGGGAGGGGAGGGGAGGGGAGGGGAGGGGAGGGGAGGGGAGGGGAGGGGAGGGGAGGGGAGGGGAGGAGAGAGAGAGGAGAGGAGAGAAGAGAAGAGAAGAGAAGAGAAGAGAAGAGAAGAGAAGAGAAGAGAAGAGAAGAGAAGAGAAGAGAAGAGAAGAGAAGAGAAGAGAAAGACAGACAGACAGACAGACAGACAGACAGACAGACAGAAAGAAAGAAAGAAAGAAAGAAAGAAAGAAAGAAAGAAAGAAAGAAAGAAAGAAAGAGAAAGGAAGAAAGGAAAGAAGGAAGGGAGGGAGGAAGGAAGGAAAGAAGAGAATGAAGGAGAAGAGAATGAAGGGGAAAAAAGAGAGATAAGTGTTGAGCAAGGTTGCTGGTTTACCTTTCCTTTTGTAGAGCTTGCTATGTGCCTCCCCAGTCCAGGCATCCATCCCGCCCTACTAGCCACAATTATCTGACATTGGGTTTGACTACAGAATTACTCCCTAGAAATATATGTTATGTCATTACTCCAGACTTTCAAGAGAAAAACATGGTGTTATTATTAAACATTTAATTTTCAGTCTTCTGCAGGATCCTCATAAAGATCACAGCAAATTCCTCAGTTTGCTGTGATCTTTATGAAGGCATGTTCGATTTGTAAGGAAAGTTGACTAAGGGGATTTTTTCCTAAAGCAAAACAACTTACGTGGTATGTGCTCTGGCTTATACTTCGACATGGGCTGGGGATGGGGCACAGGGGTTGGGTGGGATGGGGAGAGGGCTTACAGTGTGTTGGTATTTAGTCTCAGGGAGAATAAGCTCCATTCTAATCAGGACACCCTTTTCCATGCTAGTCATTTCTTAAGACAAAGCAAAATGTAGAAACTGATACAAAAGGCTCTTAGTTTAAAACTTCACCTGTTTAAAATTTTTGGGAAAACATATCTGTTAATAAATTTATGAAATTTAAAAATCCTTGGATAATTTTTAAAAATATATTTTTATTGATTTTTTACAGAAAGGAAGAGAGAGGGAGAGCCAGAAACATCAATGAGAGAGAAACATGGATCAACTGCCTCCTGCACACCCACCACTGGGAAGTGCCCACAACCAAGTTACATGCTCTTGACTGGAATCGAACCTGGGACCCTTCAGTCCGCAGGCTGACATCTATCCACTGAGCCCAATCCAGTTAGGGTGTCCTTGGATAATTTAATACAGGGAAAAAATGTTACAGATGATATAGTGTTGATAGCCTAAAGAAACTCCAGGTATAATATTTGAAAGTTATTGACCTTAACTCCTCTGGCAGA
Organism: Cnephaeus nilssonii; assembly: GCF_951640355.1. Lineage (NCBI taxonomy): Eukaryota > Metazoa > Chordata > Mammalia > Chiroptera > Vespertilionidae > Cnephaeus > Cnephaeus nilssonii. The sequence goes on along the minus strand of NC_137073.1, from coordinate 66,025,177 downwards.
TTTAATGATTGTTTCACAGGGAAGCAGGGAGCTTCCTCTTTGGTGACCTCCCTAGCCTAGGGGTCAGTAATGAAGGCACAAAGGCCAAACCAACCTAGGAGTTATTTTCCATTGGTATGCAAGTGGCCTTCTCTTGAGAGAATACACAGCTGCATTTTGCAACACGTGAGAATGTGTGGGTGGAACAACCACTTCCCCACTTGTCTTCTGCCTAGTCTCAATATCACTACCCACCTGGCTCCCCAGAAGCACAGGTGCTACCAGCCAGGCCTACCACTTGTTTAAAGAGTCATCACCCCAGCTGGGCCCACGGTCCAGCACTTAGTCCATCATCAGAATATAGGAGGGGACTGTGAAGCAAGAAAAATAAAATAGTACTTTTGAGCATCTTGTTATAACTGTGAGACAGTCTTTATAAACTTCAGAGAGGTTAAAGAACTTTCCCAAAACGACAGTCTTAACTGGTTTAGGTGGTTTGAATCTATGACTTCTGACCCCAAAACTATCAGACTTTTACTAAATTTGGTTCCATGTTTTTCTAAAGAAGACAATTATTATTCTTTAGAAAAAACCTCTTAAATGTTTACCCTCAGGAAGCACTGCCCCAAAGGTTATTAATTTTTCCTCAAGTAAGTGTTTTGCGATAAACTGGTGATCTGTGTGTTAAAAATTCCCCTCTCTCCCCATAAGACTATATTAATATATTAATATGTATTGTGAATCTTCTAGAGAGAGAGATCAGGATGGCTGTGCTTCTAAAACCTGTACATATTCTTTCATGGTGCATCTGTTAATGTCCACTTAAATCAGTGTTCCACAGAACAGCATGGACAAAATGCCTTGAAATATCTTGGAAGCCCATTCTACTGATCAAGGGCAAAGAACCGCTTTATACACTTGGATAACAATTATAAATGATATTGAAGTAATCAGTTATGAAATGAAAAATATAGAATAAAGAATTATTTATCTATGCAATACAAAACTTATTTTTTTTCATTTTAAGCTGATCTATT